>NC_037681.1:18259287-18306915 GCF_003255815.1 Theropithecus gelada | reverse complement strand
TGGAGATTGCTTGAGGTCCACTCCAGACCCTGTTTGCCTGGGTATCAGCAGCAGAGGCTGCAGAAGATAGAATATTGCTGAACAGCGAGTGTACCTGTCTGATTCTTGCTTTGGAAGCTTCCTCTCAGGGTTGTACTCCACTGTGTGAGGTGTGGGGTGTTGGTCTGCCCCTAGTGGGGATGTCTCCCAGTTAGGCTACTCAGGGGTCAGGGACCCACTGGAGCAGTCAGTCTGTCCGTTCTCAGATCTCAGCCTCCGTGTTGGGAGATCCACTGCTCTCTTCAAAGCTGTCAGACAGAGTCGTTTGCGTCTGCAGAGGTTTCAGCTGCTTTTTGTTGTTGTTGTTGTTGTTGTTTAGCTGTGCCCTGTCCCCAGAGGTGGAGTCTCAGTTGAAAATGCAGAAATCACCTGTCTTCTGTGTCGCTCGCCATCTGTGAAACTCTTAGTCCCAGTCTCTTTATTTTGTAAAATTGAGTTAACTATTTTGTCCAATTTTTGAGAGAATTATGTTATGAAAAGTACCTGACACATAGTTAAGTGTTAAATATTTGGTAGTTACTAATATTTTAAGCAAAACTCTGCAACTATAACTTCTGATGATACCAGCCTTTTTTTTTTTGAGATGAAGTCTCACTCTGTCACCCAGGCTGGAGTGCAATGGTGCAATCTCAGCTCGCTGCAACCTCCACCTCCCGGGTTCAAGCAAATCTCCTGCTGCAGCGTCCCTGAGTAGCTGGGATTACAGGCACACTACCACCACACCCGGCTAATTTTTGTACTTTTAGTAGAGACGGGGTTTTGCCATGTTGGCTAGGCTGGTCTCGAACTCCTGACCTCAGGTAATCCTCCCACCTCGGCCTCCCAAAATGCTGGCATTACAGGTGTGAGCCACCATGCCTGGCCAATACCAGCCTTTTACAGGCGTAGCTCAGATATGCTAGTTCCATGCCAGACTACTTCAGTAAAGCAAATATCGTAGTAAACTGAGTCACAGAGATGTGTTGGTTCCCGGTGCATATTAAAATCATATTTACACTGTACTGTAGTCTTAAGTGTACAGTAGCACTATGGCTCTAAAAAGCAATGTACAGACTTTAAAATGCTTTATTGCTAGAAAACGCTGACACAGAGACGTGAAGTGAGCATATGTTGCTGGAAAAATGGCACAGGAAGACTTGCTGGACATGGTTGCCACAAACCTTCAATATGTAAAAATTAAAAAACTACTGTATCTCTGAGGTGCAGTACAGTGCAGTGTGGTAAAATGATATATGCCTGTATTTTTCTTTGTAACTTCTGACTAGTACAGCAGAACTTTTGTATATGCTAGTTAGCCAATAAATGCTGTGCACTGTTAACATAAATTCTAAAATCTGGCCTAGAATTAATACTAATGTAATCACGTATTCATTACCAAGAAATTCATGAAAAACAAATGGTGTATTTTGAAATTTCAATAAATAAGACTTTCAAAGGAATAGTTTCATTCATAATAAGCATTCTGCCATGAATCCAGTAATTCTGGAGGCCACTGTCTTAGTCTGTTCTCAGCGCTGCTATAAAGAAATACCTGAGACTGGGTAATTTATAAAGGAAAGAGGTTTAATTGACTCACAGTTCCGCATTGCTAGGGAGGCCTCAGGAAACTTACAGTCATGGCGGAAGGCAAAGGAGAAGCAGCCACCTTCCTCACAAGGTGGCAGGATGGAGTGAGTACAAGTGGGGGAAATGCCAAATGCTTATTAAACCATCGGATCTTGTGAGACTCACTGACTATCACGAGAACAGCATGGGGGAAGTTTATGTCCATCTGGCCCCACCCTTGACATATGGGAATTTCGGAGATTACTGTTCAAGATGAGATTTTGGGTTGGGGACACAGCCAAACCATATCAGCCACAGAAACCAAATCAACCTGGAGATTAGCACCTTTCATGTGAGTCTGTATCATAGTTCGAATTACATAGAAAGGGATTCCGTGTAGTTTTGAGAACCTGTGTTGTGTGAGGAACTAGAAGGAGAAATGACTGCATGTAATGATGACCATCACAGATGTATTACTGAAGCCAGCATAAGGAGGTGGTTTGTGGAGACGGGGAATAGTTGACTCCTGGCACCAGGAATTGCAAGTGCAGAGGCATAGAGGTGTGGAACAGCATGCTAGGTCTGGGAGCATAGGGTGACCCCGAGTGACTGGGGAAGAGATGTGACTACAGAAATTAGCCTTAATGCCATTCAGGAAAAAAATTGGACTTTATCTCATAGACTGCATGTTTGGGTTGGGGGCAGGAGGAGGTGGGGAGGTTTGAGGCTTTGAAGTAAGGAAATAATGTCAAACTCACACTTCAGGAAAAATCTTTTCCATGGCAGTGGAGGAGGCAAAAGTTGGAGTAGTGAGTGGGCAAGGCTGGATACACTTGCAGAGGTCTGCGTAGGAGTAGAGGAGGCCCAGATAGTATGGTGGTGATGGGAATAGAGAGGAGAAATGGATTCGAGAGCTTCCTGAGATAGCAAGGTATGAGGGGGGATCAGGAAGGGGGAGTAGGTGGGAGGCTCCTTTGGGATGGCCTGCAAGGTTTGGCCTTGGAGGACTGAGGAAGCAGCAGGTGCAGATGAAGCAGCCCTTGATGGCCTGTTGAGTTCAGGGAACTTGTTGAAGAGTGGAAAAGGTCAGTAGACACTGAGGTTGATGACTCTAGACCTAGAGGCAAGAGTCTGGGCCATGATGAGCCTCTGACTGGCGTTAATATGGAGCTGGGAGGTGAAAACCACAGTGCCTTGGAGTGCTCTCAGAAGGCACATCTGTCTTCTAGCGGAAAGACTCTCACTGAGGCCAGAAGCTTGGAAAGTGCCCATTTGGGATAAGCAGGGGAATAGGGGCAGCAGAGAACGTCTGCTTTCATAGAGGGTGCTCTTGGGGAGTGAGCTACATGTTGATTCCATACAATTTGAATGGCACACATTCTTGGCTAAAAAGGAAACTGTCTTGGTAAGCTCTAGTTTGTTCAGTATTGTTTTGGCATTTTCAGATAACTAAATGCAGGAACTGTTACCATTAGTATTGTACCATGTTTTTCATCTGTTTATTTTTCATTTTTATCCCCAGTGTCAGAATAGTATATTCTTAATTGTATCCTTGAGATGAAATGAAGTAATATATTAAAAAGTACATTGAATTTCCAATATATGTTTATAATACAACTTTTGTTCTTTGAAGATCTACTTTTCTATTACTTGGATATTTTACTTTTTATTCATCATTGAACTGAAAAACTAGCAGGCCATGTTGTAGAACAGTGACATACGCTTGAATAATTGTTCTTACGGCTGGATGTGTCACTCTTCCTAACTGCTTCTTACTATTTCATCCTCCTCTTAACAGGGGTCTTGGGCCTGTTCATTATCCACATTTTTTTGGTGACACGATTCAGGCCTGTGGCTTTAAATATTAATATCATCTACACACTGATGAGTTTATATCTCCAGTTTGGACTTGTCCTCTAAACTCTAGACATGGTATACAACTTTTTACTCTATACTAGTTGGCATCTTCAACATAACAGGTCCAAATTCAAACTTCCGCACACTCCTTCCCACCTCAAAACCAGTCTTCTCACAGCCAGCCCCACCTCAATTGAAGGCGGCTCCATCTTCCATTTGTTCAAGGCAGAAATCTCTCAGTCATCCTTGAGTCTTTTTTTCTCATACTGACATCCAATAATGTCGGGGCTCTACCTTCCGAGTATCATGTGTGCCACATCTCAGCACCTCCCCTGCCACCAGTCCCTCTGCTCATCTCTTCCTTGCTGTAGCCTTCTAACTGGCCTCTGCTTCCAGTGTTGTCTCTCGAGTCTGTTCTCAGATCAGCCACCAGGGAGGCTCTGTCAAGGCATTTAAGTCAAATAAGGCGTCTCATTTCACCAGGAATAAAAGCCAAAGATTGTAAAATGGCCACAGGCTCCATGAAACATGGAGTCAAACATGGATCCTGTGTGACCTGATGTTGGACCCAACCCTGTTTCTTCTCTGACTTCATTTCTTGCTCCTTTTCTTTCAGCACATTGGTCTTTTTACCATTCCTCAGACCTGCCAGGCACCATCACACTGTCCTTGGGTCTTTACCCAAATGTTACTTTATAACCCTCATATGTAAAATTGCATCTCAGGTTTGTATTCTCCACATTTCTCTACTGCTCTCTCTCTTTCCATAGTACCATGTAACATATTTATATCATGGTCAGTCTTCCTTCCTAGGTGGAAGGTAGGGATTTTTGTCTGTTTTGTTTACTGGTATAGCTCCAGATTTTAGAATGTCTGCCACATAGTAAGTAAACATTTACAGAATCAATTTTATTATGAAAGAAATTTTAATTTTGCTCTTAGGTTCATCTCTAACAAGTATTTAGTGAAACGACAGAGCAGAGACTATGATGTGGAATGGGGCTATGCTTTTGATGTGCATCTCAATGCTTTTTATCCACTCCTGGTCATTTTGCATTTTATCCAGCTTTTTTTCATCAACCGTAAGTAGCAGTTACTTAGAATATTATCCAAGTCTTCACTGCATGCATTGGTGAAGGGACTCATGGTCTGCATCTCTTCTGGCAGATGTTATCCTGACAGACACATTTATTGGATATTTAGTTGGAAACACCTTATGGTTGGTTGCAGTTGGCTATTATATCTATGTCACTTTCCTGGGATACAGTGGTAAGTAATTTTTTAAAATGTTTTTGGGTGAGAACATAGGAAGAGGGGGAAAGTTGTAACAGTAATACTAATAGCTTGCTTTTATGGAACACTTACAGGCACTGTCCTAAATATTTTATGTGCATTATCTCATTTAATCTTCATAATTACACAGGTTTACTTGTTTCTGGTTTTCAAATGAGGAAACTGAGGCACAGAGATTAAGCAGCTTACCCATGGTCATGCAGCTAGAAAATGGCCTAGCTGGAATATAACAGATTTTATACTTTGAAGGAGCCATGTTAAACCATACTGGTTATCTCCAAATGACTTGCAGGAATCCAAGACCATTCGCTCCTCCTCTTCTCCCATGCTTTCAGGTTGTGGGTCACCAGCCGGAGGGTAGAGCGAAGAAAGGTGGGACCCAGAATCTTGTTACACAGGTCTATGAACTGAAGTTCTCTAAAGCCTTTGGAGTCATACTTCTCGCCCCCTTTTTAGTTTTCTTGATTACCGTATGGTTCTGTAGACGATCACAGAAGATCGGGCCCAGCATTTATTGTCCTCAGGACATGTTTGCAGATTTACTCTTAAATCCTGTTGTCAGTTCATTTTTCTTAATATGAATGAGGAACATACATTATTTTTCATTTATGTTAAGAAATGATCTCCATTAAATAAAGCCAAATAAAATCTAGAGACTGCACTGTATGTTTCTTAGCCCTTCCTTTCCTGTTACTGTGGATGGTTCGGGCCTAACTGTAAATACAGATGGCTTTGACTGTGCCTGGCTCCAGAGTTGTTCCCACCCCCATTCTCTCCCCTTTCGGCTGGTTGGCCAGGGAACACTTAACCCCTTCATTGTAATGCTTTGTTTGGGGAGTGCTTTCTCTAGTCCAGGGGAGATGTTTGTGCCATTTCTAATGAATTTGGAAAGTGTTTTGTGATGAGAACACTGCAGCACTGTGGTTTCTCTAAGTGGTTATTTGAACACTGCTCCTAACTCCTATACCACTTAGAATAGTTGGAGTACAGCTCAGTTTCTGTTTAAGACCTTCCTGTATGAGAAATACTCAGGTCAGGATGCATGGGGTAGGGTCCTGCCAACTAACCAGTGACCAAGAAACATCAGTATTTGGAGCCAGATTTTTATATTTAAGAGTTTCAGTTCTTTTTGAAGCCTGGGCTACTAGTTGAGCTCACACCTTCTTAAAGTGGGGGTATAATGCTTTACACTGGAAAATCTCAAATAGCTAAAAGATATTTTCCTATATCATCCATCTCTGTACTTGAAGTTGGACTCCTAGAGGCTTCTGAGGCAGTCACAAGTTTCAGTTCACCACTGTTTTCATGAATATTATTTGTGATATTTCTCCCTCACTGTTAACCTCTCTTGGTCCAGTGTATGTCCCACTCAGTCTCTGTACTGAAATAATTCCTCTCCTAGGTTTCTTCCCAGCCCTAGACAAGAAGGAAACAGCACAGAGGGGTTGGGAGGAGTAGTCTAGTTCTGGGTATAAATAGCATAATCTTACTGATTCAAAAGATGCATTCCCTTCCACCCCACATGTTGAAGTAAGCTGTCTTTCAAAATGTTCATTTGTCATTTTTTTTTTTTTTAATCAGTTTGGATTCCTTTCTTTTCCAGCATTGCCATTTTTGAAAAATACAGTAATTCTTCTGTATCCATTTGCACCTCTGACTCTGCTCTACGGGCTCTCCCTGGCACTGGGCTGGAACTTCACCCATACTCTGTGTTCTTTCTATAAGTACAGAGTGAAGTAAAGTGAGAATATTCAATCATAACTGTGTCAACAGTATTGTGAAGTGATCATTTCTTGTAAAACTTGTAAATAAACGATCTTTGTAGATATCTTAAAGGTGTAAAGTTTGCAAATTTGAAGAAATATATATTAACACTGTGGTCAGGTACATTCCTTAAAACTAATTAAATGTACATTTCTGTAATAAATATTTTTTAAACTAAAGCATGTGTGTTCACTCTAATATTTGCAAACCTAAGAGCTACATGTAAAATGCTAAGGGCATGGGGAAAACATGTAAAACAACATGAATTAAGTATTTTTGAAAGAGTATCTAATTGGAGAACAAGGGAATAATCATCCAGCCCCATCTCTCTCCTGTTGACAAAAATGCATAATCTCCATTTCTAATGAGCTGTATTGTAAATATTTAGATAAACCACATGATCCCTTCTAACCTTCAGAATTCTCTTTAACCTGTAGTATCCCTCAAACGGGGGTCACTGTACTTCAGGCCCTAAGCATCATTAGTAGCATTTTCTACATTAAAAACTTACTAGCCCCTAAATATTTTAGATCAAAGAGGCCCAGGTAGCTACTCTTATTTTAGGAACTGTATAGTGCATATAATAAAGTGAACATCAGCATAATATTCATCATCACTGTCTTCACAGTAAGGCTTTTTTCCCCCTTTAAAGACTTTACAAAACCCAAATAAAGAATCCACTCTTTTTTCTAACTGAAAATGGATAACTAGTATGTATCAGTGTTAAACAAAATTAATAATAAAATACTACTCATTAAGTTTCACCTGTTTTTATTAGAAGGAATCTTGAATTCAACATGGCTTTTTAAACTTCTTTATTTCAAATACACATGAACGGTCGTGGCACAGAAAAACAGTGATGAAAGGCACAATCAACAGGACCAGTTATTAGGTTTTCAATTATAGCAGCAAATCTGAAAATAAATAATCTTCCTTTAAAAATCCAACAAGTACCTAAAATATTACTACAGATACGAATCATTCAGCCAATGAAGACATTTTAAGGAAAATATATACAATACATTTAAGGAAAAAAAAAAAAGAATCTGGTACAACCTGGCAAGGAGATTCCTCAGGCAGCTTCTCTAAGGGATGCTTCCAGAAACATCCCCTAATGCAAAGACAACCTTTCCAAAGTGTTCTGAATGGGACACTTCAGTTTTTTCATTCCATAAATGAAACACAGTTGTTATACTATGCTGATTTCTAAATCTTTCTTAGAAAACATTACTGCCTACACTGAAAT
This sequence comes from Theropithecus gelada, assembly GCF_003255815.1. NCBI lineage: Eukaryota > Metazoa > Chordata > Mammalia > Primates > Cercopithecidae > Theropithecus > Theropithecus gelada. The sequence continues at coordinate 18,299,171 of NC_037681.1, read as the reverse complement.
GAAAAGTATCAAATCTACTGGCAGTGCATCTTACAGTACTGTCGATAGCAGCCATTTTTAAGGCTCAGAGAATATGTCTTCAAAAGATATTTTCACCAAATTTGAGCACACACTGAGCATTTCAAATAAATAATGGAATGCTAATCAAGCAAAAGTACCAAACCCTTGGATCCAGGACAGTTTGCTAATTACTAACACAATGAAACAGCTAGGAGCAAGTGACACATAAAATAGCCTCCCTAAAGTCCAAGAGTATTAAAATATTCCCCACAACAAAAACAATCTTCATTTAAGAACAATGTTAGCACCACTATTTTTTTTTTCCACAATTTTTACTGCAACGTTAACAGTGGGAAGGATACTTCGCGCAAAGTGCCTTCCCGTCAATGCTCAGTTTACTTTCTTGAATAAGGTCTTCTAAATTCTCAGCTCAGACGCACTCTGGAGTGCCAGCTTGCTCACTCCCGTCTGTTCCTTTGAAAAGGATCTAGTTAGTGCCCAAACCGGTGAAGGAGTGTTTCAGGTAAGAAGAGAGGAGTTTATATATAGGTGTTGATACAGATATGTATAACAAAATCCTCAGTTTGGTTGGGTCTTTAAAAAATATCTTTTTAGCATTGTATGATCACATGCACTAAAGAAAGTAAGCATACTAGTTATCGTAGCATATAAGATCAATAATTTAAAATGCACAACTACGAAAGTCAAAATTTTACACACTATAAATATTGCAACATAGCTTGAAAAAGTTCCTTTTCTATAAAGGGATTGGATTGGATAAAGTTCCCTTAAAACATTAAGGTATGATTATGACTCATATTTCTTAACTTTTGACAGTCTTAACCTCTCATTTTCTTTCTTTTAGTTCTACTTGTCTTGTATCAAGGCCATGGCAATACAGTAAAAATAAGCACAGAAATTAATGGACAAAATAAAACTTCATTAGCAATTAATGGCTTGGAAGCAGAGAGGTATTTGCAAAACATTCTCAAACTGCAAACATTTGGCTGGCCCATACAGGATTTGATCTGTTCTAGATGATAAAAAGAGAAACTAAGTTTTGGTTAAAAAAAATTAAGTCCCTCGATAAACAGTAGATTATCTGATCTCTACAAGGCCAAGGTTGTTTTTGCTCTTAATGTTGTATCTAAAATACCACTGTTAATCACTCTTGAATTTACTTCTGACAGGCTCAGAGCAGTCTAAATCAGCATAAAGTAACACCTCTTCTAGAAATAAAAAAGATTCATTATACACTGTTTCAGTCCTATTCCTATAGTCTCATTCTAGCAGTTCCTTTACAAAACGCTACTCAGTAAGATGCTGCAACTTTGCCAACAAACGTCCAATGAAGACGAACTGAGATCTCTGGCAAGAGAACATCCCCAACGAGGTCCAGGTACATGCCTTGCTACTGAAGACTTTATTCATGCATTTACCAAGAAAGATCCAGCATACTACAGGGAATCAAGTACGAAGAGTTCCTCTTTACCTCTTTTAAAATACTGTATTCATTTCCTATTCCGACATAACAAATTTGCCACAAATTTAGCAGCTTAAAACACCACTGATTTATTCTCTCATAGTTCTGTAGGTCAGAAGTCCAAGCAGGCTTCACTGAGTTCTCGGCTTAGGGTCTCACAAGGCTGGACTCAAAGTGTTGGCCAGGCTGGGTCTTACCTGGAGACTGGAGATGAATGCCTTTCCAAGCCCATGAATGAGCTGAATTCAGTTCCCGTGGCTGTAGGACTGCAGTTCCCAGCTCCCTGGGCTATTAGCCAAGGCCTCTCTCAGCTCCTTAAAGCCACGTGCATTCTTTCTCATGCAGCCCCTACCTTAAAACAGCAATGGTGCCTGGGGTCCTTCTGCTTTGTCTCAGACTTCTGCTACCAGCCCGAGGAAACACTCTGCTTCTAAAGGAGTCACAAGATTTGATTAGCCACCCCCAGACAGTCTTCCTTTTGCTACATAACATGATATAATCATGGATCAAACAGGTTCCACCCATGCTCAGAGGGGGAGGATATTGTACAAGGTCATTGGCAGGGGTGTCAGTAGGGGTCATTCTTAGAAATTTGCGCACCACAAATATACACTGCTATTCACTAGAACAATCTCCAAATGTGCTGTTTCCACATAACCAATCTTTTCTTTGAGGGACAGCACTGTTGGGAGACAACCTCTTTTTCATTATTATGATAGATTTTTTAAAGGCCTTCATAATTTTGCTTATAGTTTTAAAAATAACAACACCTTCTAATTATTTACTAGTGCAACCACTGATTTGAGAAGCTATACACTTTGTTTCAAGGTATTCAACCATCTCCAATGCTTGAATAAATACACACATACGTATCTACAAGCCTGTGTGCTAAATAATCCTTTGTGTTCACTTTTTCCAAAGCTTTTCAATCACATTGTCTGTTCTGACTACACAGTATGGTACACAGTATGGTACAGTGCATGATGTGGAGAATGCATGAGACTAAGATAAAGAACTTAAATCTTACATCTTAGAATTCTAGAAATGGGTCCTCGGCTTTCTCTTCTCACCCAAAATACTCATCATCATTTGCGTTATGTTCTATTCCCATGTCTGCTTTTAACCTCATAAGGAGAATGTATTAATCGTGGTTTCTAAACTGTTCATAACGAGCACTCTGGACACAGTACTGGTCAACAGAGCTCTCTGCGGCGATGGAAAAGTTCTGCGTCCGTGGTGTCCAGTGTGGTGGCCACTAGCCCCACATGGCCACTAAATACTTGGAATGTCACTAGTGCGTGTGATGGCAGAACCGGGTAAAAAAAAAATTATTTTAACAGCCCCCATGTGTCTACTGGCTGTATGTGTTTTTAAAACTAGTCCCAACCTTTGACACTTTTTCCATTTCCTATTTTGGTAAAATGGTTCAGTGCCCTCTCAAGGCAGAGTATTTACCTTCTTCCAGTTCCAGGGACTCTTCCCCTCCCTTAATCTTCTGCCCTCACACTGCTCTTAAGGGCGACCACTACAATTTCTTGCTGGGGAAAGCATGGCTGCTTCTACTAGTTGAGTACAGAACTGGGCAGAACAGAGGGAGTAACCAACAGTGAGAGGCCCTGAGCACCCATCACAGGAGAGGACAGATGAGCAGTATGAGCTGCAGGCTCGCCTCAGGAACCTGAAATCTGGTGAGAGAGACAACACACACCATACACACAAACTTATCCACAAACAGTCAAAAACTAGACAGCTGATTGTGTATGCAAGAGTATGGCAACAACAGCAGGGAGAGGGAGTTAAGAGAGAGAAAGTGGGCTGGGCATGGTGGCATACACCTATAATCCCAGCACTTTGGGAGGCTGAGGCAGGAGGATTGCTTGAGACTGGAGGTCAAGGCTGCAGTGAGCTATTGAGAGCATCACTGCACTCCAGCCTGGGCAACAAAGTGAGACCCTGTCTCAAAAATAATACAAAATAGTAATTTTTAAAAAAAGAGAAAGAGGAGGGCAGCTGGAAAAACTGGTCCCACATCCAGATTGGTCCGCCTGCCTTGTGCCTGGCCCACCCTAGGCACTGGTAGATTCATGGGGAGGGAAGTACAAGAAAGTCCTGGAATGATAGGAAAGATTTGACTAAAAGGAGTCTTGGGAACAAGAATGAGTTTCTTAGGAACAGGTAGGCTGATGCTGGGAGGGGAAACTGCATGAAAACAGGGAAAAGTGAGCCAGGCAGACTGTCTTTAAAGAAGTTGTAACAGATCACACCAGGTGCTGCACTAACTTTTTCCTCCCTAGATTTCCAGCACATGGTCTTTCTTCATGAAACCAGAGTTGGCAACTGAGGAACCAGGGACCCAAGGGGACTCCTAAGCCCACCTGCACAGATTTTTACCTCTCGTCACTCAGTTATTTTTGCGGTCATTTAGTACGCCAAGCTGATGGCAAAATTTTATGATGAAAGGTTATTCCTGTCTTTGAATGAAATTTGCTTGTGGGCACTGGGCCAAGGAAATTTGAGAAGAAAAAAATTCAAGAAAGTGAAAAGTAAATTTAAAACATCCTAATAAAAAAATTTCAACTGGCCTTTAACTGACATAAAAATCATTTTTGGCAACGTGATTGACTTTTCAATCAAGAAAAGTAGCTAAAAATTGTAGCCACATGGAGTGATGGAAATAATTGTACTGTATCAGTGTTTCCAAACGTTTGCACTTCCTAACACTGCACAGGAAATGAAGCTATTTGATGCTGTTGGTTCAGCACATTGGGTAACTAGATGAAGCTCCTCCAGGTTAGAGGCCGCCAGCTGGAACCTTGCCCCAACGCTAGGCCCCAGCTGGCGGCCACTCTGAAAGCTCAGCAGAATCCATCTCTGCCCATCTGCAACCAACCTGCAACCCACTTGTGGCACCCCAGTGTGTCCAGCAGACTGGCTGGGAACTGATGTTGATCATTCATCTTTTTTTTTTTTTTGAAATGGAGTCTTGCTCTGTTGCCCAGGCTGGAGTGCAGTGGCGCAATCTGTGCTCACTGCCAGCTCCGCCTCCCGGGTTCCCGCCATTCTCCTGCCTCAGCCTCCTGAGTAGCTGGGACTACAGGCGCCCGCCACCACGCCTGGCTAATTTTTTTTTTTTTTTTGTATTTTTAGTAGAGACGGTGTTTCACCGTGTTAGCCAGGATGGTCTCCATCTCCTGACCTCGTGATCTGCCCCCCTCAGCCTCCCAAAGTGCCGGGATTACAGGCGTGAGCCACCACGCCTGGCCAACAACTCATCATTTTTTAAAAGGACTTTTATAAAGATCACTGATTGCGGAGACCAGTAATATTCTTTGTTTATAGCGGTAATATCATTTGGAATTGCATGTTTGAGAGTAATAAGTACGCTCTCCTGGACACGGGACTCACTTAGCAGTTCATACTACAGTAAAATCATTTTGGAAAATATACTACTACTAATCTATTTCGCCAAAAACCAATATTACAATTTTTCTTTAAAATTATACCAATTATGACTCATACAATAGCAACACCTAGAAAACATTGGTCAGAACTCATCAAATGAGTGCAGATATAAAAGAATCAACAGGAGATAATGCACCTAATTCATGGATTAAAGACAAAGATTAAAAACGAAAGAAGAGTTTGTCATTTTACACATCAGAGGAAATATAATAAGTTAAGTCTACAATAATCTGGGTTGAATGCATCACACTTACACATTGAAAATTTATCAGACTGACTTTCTGTGGCTATACACCATACACAGTACAGTAAAGTAACCCCCAGGAAGGACATTAGTCTTTAAAATCTTGGCTTTTAAGGAATGACAAATGTCTTTGAAAATATTTTGTTCAGTCACTGTGATTATAAAAGTACTTCAGTTAAGAAATCCATCTATAATCAATCTTAAATGGCAGTGTATTTGAAAAATGGCATTGATTTGTAATGTTTGCATTTCCAAAGAAAAATATAGAAAGAACTTAAAAAAGCAAGGTAACTGGTTTTCAAAAAAAGTATCGATTCAAAAATCTACTGCACAAAAATATGTACTTCTTAAGTGTTTCTAATAAATTAATTCCATAACATTTTTATGTATATTTATATATATATATATAATCCCTGATAATCTATAAAAGAGGGTCTATAATAGTAAAATAAGTGAACCTCAAAAGTACCCCCTTCATAAAATGTATGCAACATTAGTTTTTCTCAAATTTAAGGAATGTAACAATATGTACAACTCTTATGTATTAGTATAATACCAAAATAGTACAAGTCATATTAACAGGCTGTCATAATTGAAAAATGTTTGAGTCAAGTTAAAATCGGAGGACAGCTTAGTTTCAAACGAATACAATTATTATGGGAGATTCACTTTCCAAGTGGAAATGACAATTGTCTTATCTACAGTAGATTTCACAAGAGGTAGTGTTCAAGTAGAAATAAAAAAAAAAAAAGATACATGCTTGACTATCTTTAATTAACAAATTCACAGGAAAAAATGTGTTGGTTTCTCAGCAGATGATCACTTGGTGGCTTTTTTAATATGAATCTGAAATACAAAATCATAAAAGGTATGATAAAGCTGTTAATTCTCAATTCCAAAAAGGCCTTAAATACAAAATAAAAACATAATAAAAATGTAGTTTCTAAGCTGTTTCACTGATTTGATATATGCTTACCTCATTAAGAATGGCCCAAACAGCAGAATTCTGAATAACTGAAAGTCGAAAGGCTGAAATGGGATTGAGACTTGGATCCACCATTCCTTCTGCAACACCATTCTCAAATTTTCCTTCAAAATAAAAATCAATACTTGTTGGACACACTGAGATAAGCAAACATAAAATATCACTGAGTTAAGGCAGGAAAGGAATACACCAAAATATTTCTAGTCGATGTCTTTTGACAGGGCATGGGTAATTTCCTTCCCCCTTCTTTCTACTTTTGTTCAGCCTTTATATTTTTCATGAAGAAGTGCATATTTAAAAACTTCACAGGCAATTTACTTAATTAGGCAGAGCTATACTTTTTCTCACTACAAATTAAAAAACAAAAATATATTTGTTCTTACATCAACAATGTTTTAACCTATAGGTTTTTTTGTAAATTGTGATTTACCTAAATCTTACCAAAATATAATCTGTACCATTATGCACTCTTATTGCTTTGAATGTTAATAACAAATTTTGATTTGTGAATTAAATATGCACACAGTTGTTCACCTTGAGCAAGGACTCAATACAAGTGTATTCTTTCCAAAGGCACATTTAGAAGGAATTAAGAAATAACGCCTCCTCTATACAGTTCAATATAAAACTCCATTATAATGATAAGCTAAAATAGGCTCTCCTATAAAAACAAAGACCAAGAACCAGACAAGGTAACGTACTCTGTACCACCTTTCTTTATATAAGGAATAATATCCATCTTAAAACAAAATAAAAAAATGTTGTCAGAAAAGTGACAAGAAAACGGTTCATCGTGGGCCAAATTCCTTTAAGCCAATGGTTGGTAAACTTTTTCTATAAAGGACAGTCCTTGTGGGCCAAGAGGAATTTTGAGATTACTATGTAGGGTAATATATACAGGAAGAGAGAAAAAAATTTTTTCACAAATCTGAGGTGGAAATTCAATATATAATGATAACTGAATACAATATATAGTTTTTGGTAATCTAGGTATACCAAGGAGAACATAATTCCTTTCAGGAGTATAACATTTCACTTAATTGGGGTTCAAAGTTAATGTTCCCTATAATCAAAACTGACTGCAAATGTTCCCTTGTTATTGCTGATTTATAATGATATTTTATATACATCTTTGAAACATTCTTTCACACAGCCTAGGTGCTGCCTAATACTGATATCAATCCACAAACACACGATTTTACTGGGGCACACGCATCCCTTGGGAGGCATTTATGGAATTCGATTTGGTTTTCCTTTTGGTATATTATTAGCCTTCTGGTATATTATTACACTGCAGATGAATCATTTCCAATTGAGATTTAGGTGAAGTTCCTCAATTCAATGGATTTTGAGATATGGAAATTTCTCTTTCATTTGTATTGAGGTCCAAAACCACTGCTGGGACCATAGTTTGAGCTTGGAAAGTGCATCTGCCGTAAATTTGTGTGGGATGGAGATCTTGCTTCCTGTTTTAACTTTTGACAACATGAAAAATGTATAAAAAGCTTGATGGTACTTCAAGTCCAATGTTAACTAACTGTCATTACAATGATTTGACTGCAATGTAAGTTTTGCATATAAGCACCATTTTGTCTTGTAATTTTAGGTTGAATTCATTAAGAAACAATATTAAGTATGCAGCAAAAACTAATTTTCTTTTTTTTCTTTGAGATAGAGTCTCACTCTGTCACCCAAGCTGGAGTGTGACGGCACAAGTCTCACTCTGTCACCCAAGCTGGAGTGTGATGGCACAATCTCGGCTTACTGTAACCTCCACTTCCCAGGTTCAAGTGATCCTCCCACCTCAGCCTCCGGAGAAGCTGGGATTACAGGCATGTGCTACCACACACGGCTAATTTTTGTATCTTTATTAGCGATGGGGTTTCACCATGCTGGCCAGGCTGGTCTTGGACCTGTGACCTCAAGTGATCCACCTGCCTCGGCCTCCCAAAGTGCTGGGATCACAAGCGTTAGCCACCATGCCCAGTCTAGCAAAAATGAATTTTCAAAGTGATAATAGTTGTTGAGGGAAGTTCTCATTTGGGAAAATTTCAATCTTGGTCCTGAACTCAAAAAAACTGCAGTAAATCTTTACCACTGCTAAGCCACTGAACTGCTGTGTGGCAGGGCAAGTCAGGATATTCAGTTCCTATTTCTGACAAAAATTCACAGCATCTGTGATGGCTAAGTCCATGAGAGTGAATAAGGTTCACTGTTGACACTTTGGTTCAATGACATATGACACATTCACATCTTTTCTGCAAAGTACCTGGCTGATGAATAATAAAATAAATAACGATAGGCTTTAAATACCTTACATTTTCTCAAGTTTTATAAATTAATGCAACTAAGCCATCTTCTCCACACATTTTTTTTTTTTTTAACCACCATTTGGTGTAGCACATCTTAGCAGATTCTACTTCAGGTTTTACTGAATTTGTGTTTTCTCAGCCTGTGTGAAAATACTCTTCTCTGTAGTTGTTCCAAACTGACTATTTATGGGGACCAACTCTTCAGTCTCTTCAGCCTTGGCATTGATTCTAAGTAACAATTGAGCAGTACCAGTGATAACTCCATCAACTCCTCAGGAGCCAAGAGAAACACTCAAAATAATCTGCTTTGCTTTTTGACTACTGATATTGCTCCCAATGTCCTTAAGTCTTCAAGCAATTGTTATTGCTGAAAGCCTCCTATCCTTAAATAAGTTTACTTTCTCAGCTGCTGCTACTAAACATGATTTAATTAACTCATGATTGGTAAGTGGTTTTTCTTGCTTAGCTAAAAAATGAGCCACTTGAAATATCACTTTGGGAACGGCCTCATTTGTATTTTTAGTGAAGAAATTCTGCTGTGATGAGATATTCCATTCTAACTTTCCAGCTTTTCTGACCACTGCTTTCCCGTGAGTTGGGAATATCGTTGTATTTAGCCTAATAACACACAGCTCTCACGTAACTGCACAATAACTACAATAACTTGCCAACAATTTTGTAAAATAACCCACATTCTACTGTGTTAAAAGCCACAATGCTCAAAATCTACTCTTCTTGCTTTGAGGATGGATAAGTACTTGTAATTTTTTTAAGTCACAGCACCATGATATGTGTGGCTCTCAAAATACTGTCCAATTATAAATGCATCATTGTGCAGCAGTGCGAAGCCAGGAGAGAATGACCTTGATCTCTACTGCACCTACTCACTCATCTCTGCTGTTGGAGAGTAGAAGCACACACACACTACATTAGAAAATGAGCATGGCTGTCTTCCAAAACAAACTTTATTTATGGACACAGAAATTTGAATTTTATATAATTTTCACATATCACAATGTATTCTTTTTACTTTTTTAACCATTTAAAAATAAAAAAAGAAAAAGACTTAAAAAATGTTTTTAGATCACAGAGTATTCAAAAACAGGTGGAGGGCCAGATGTGCCCCATGGGCTGTAGTTTGCTGATCGCATGCTGTTACATTATGTGATCCATCGTCCAGTCTCACAACATAGTAATTAGATTAATCATAAGATAAGGTACATTCAGATTGAAAATTCACAGCAGAGCAGGCTTGTACTAATTTGTATTGTAAATGTTGAACCTAGAGCTTCCAAAGTAATGCTTTTATTCAAAAATCATTAATAAACTTATTTCATAGAAGTTTGTCCATACTTGGTGCTGGACTGGGGTAGCAGGTAGGTGCTACCAAAAATTATTATTGAATATTGAATTGGACAGGGGATTCAGAGCTTAAAACTATTGCAAAACTTGGAACATTTTAACCAATGCGACACTGAATACTGTCACCTGATGAGTTCATTTAATTAGAAAAATAATTACCAAATGATAACTAGCTTCATCAAAACACTCTCACCCAGCAATTTGTCCTCTCCCATGTATAAGAACAGGATATACACTGCAGCAAAAGATTGCAAACAACCTAGGTATCCATCACTAGGAGTCTGGCCAAATAAATGACAATATGCTGATACAAGGGAATTCTAGGCAGCCAATTAAATGACTGAAGAAAAAATAAAAAGAATAAGCCAGGCACAGTCGCTCCCAAAGTGTAATCCCGGCACTTTGGGAGGCTGAGGCAGGTGGATTATCTGAGGTCAGGAGTTCGAGACCAGCCTGGCCAACACGGTGAAACCCCGTCCCTACTAAAAATATAAAAAATTAAGCCAGGCATGGTGGCTTGCACCTGTAATCCCAGCTACTTGGGAGGCTGAGGTGGAGAGAAACGCTCGAACTCAGGAGGCAGAGGATGCAGTCAGCCAAGATTGTGCCACTGCACTCCATCCTGGGCAACAGAGCGAGACTCCATCTCTAAATAAATAAATAAATAATGAAGAAACAGTTGAAGATAATGCAGTTGAAGATTTGCTTCTCTTCCTAAGTCTATATTGTAGAGAAACTCTCATACATGTGCATAAGTGTTCAAAGCAGCCGTGTTTATTACAGCAAAAACCTGGACACAAACTTTATGACCAAACAGAGAACAGATTGTGCTATCCACAGAATCCATCCATACAGGAGTGAAAACGAATGAGTCGTAAACCCACACCCCCACATGGATGAATCTCACAATTGTGAGGGGGAAGAAACCAAATTGTAGACTACAGAAAGATATTTATATCAAATGTGAAAACAGGCAAAATCCCACTGTGCATTGCTTAGGAATATATTCCACAAGTAGTAAAAATGGAAATGGTAACCATAAAATTCAGGTATTGAAGGAGAAGAGAAGCTATTAGGGTATAGCTTTGGGTAGAAGGAGAAGAGAAGAGAAGCTATTAGGGAAGGACAGCTGAATTGGCACATCTTAAGCTGGAGGGTGGATACAGGTACTCAGCATATTATTACTATTAAAACATTTAAAGTTCATGTTCCATATTTCATAGGCATTTCGTTCCATGAAAAAAAGAGATGTAAAACTGGGTTATAGGGCATATCATTTGTGTGTGATGATGTGTTGTTCTTAGAGAACATATCCAGATATTGTTATTTACGCATAGAATACTCCTGAAGGGACACAAATCATTACAGGAACTGCCTCTCAGAAGCGCTGGGTAGGAGAGGGAAGAAAAGGGAAGAAGACTCAAGACTACTGTTTTAGATTTGTATTTGGTACCGTGTGTGTGTAATGACTTTTCAGAAGGCAAATTTAGCCTTTGTCCTTAACCCAATGGTCTGGAAGGTAAGTATTAAAAGACAGGAAAGAAGAGAAAAAGTGAAGGAAATTACCAGAATGACTGGAACCCCACACTCCTGGCACTGATAGGCACGGCCAAGGCTATATTCGTGGCTCCCCTCCGCCTGCCATGCCTGACCAGTGGCCCTTTCCTTCTCCCGCTGGCTCTCTGCAGAAGGTTCTTCTGCCGTCTCACAGCTTTAACCCACTGAAATAGAACTAGTATTTCTTCCACAAGACCACTCCTAGCTATCAGGCTCTTCTCTTCTAACCCCACCCCATCCACCCTCGGGTCTCCACTGATGGCCAGCTGATGGTCTACTGTTCTTGCCAATGCCTTCACGCCTAAGTTGCTACCCAGTCTGATCCAATTTAAATTCAAGCCCCTCTCCAGGGTCAGTCTTGGCGATAGGGAAGTGGAGCAGGGAAGTGCTGGGTAGAGAAGGGCATGAGCCCTGGCTAGAGCTCCACCCTCGGGCCTGCACCCACCGACCTAGGTGAGGACAGGCATTTCTGTCTTCCTGCCCAAATGTTGCATTTCCCAAGACCACCCTGGCCTGCCACGCCCCCATATGTGCCACAAAAGCCCTGAGACCCTAGCAGGCAGGCACACAAGCGGCTGGACGTGGAGGGGAAGGGAGCACGCGGGCAGAAGAGCACACCCACAGATGCCGTCGGGCCATCAACAGGTGGAATGACACGGAATGTGGCCGGGGCAGTCGGAGGAGAGCCTAGGCCGCTGAGCAGTCCGACTCCAGGGCAAAATGGTCTCCCTTCTGGCTCTCCCATCTGCTGAGCGCTACCTCCACCCAGTAAAACCTGGCACTCCTTCTCCAAGCCCACGCGTGATCCAAGTCTTCAGGTACACCAAGGCAAGAAACCCTGGGATACAGAAAGCCTCTGTCCTTGTGATAAGGCAGAGGGTCTAATGGCCGGGTGCGGTGGGTCACGCCTGTAATCCCAGCACTTTGGGAGGCCGAGGCGGGTGAATCACAAGGTCAGGAGCTCGAGACAAGCCTGGCCAGCATGGTGAAGCCCCATCTCTACCAAAAATTCAAAAAATTAGCCAGGGGTGGTGGCACGTGCCTGTAATCCCAGCTACTCGAGAGGCTGAGGCAGGAGAATCACTTGAACCCCGGAGGCAGAGGCTGCAGTGAGCCAGGATGGCACCACTGTACTCCAGCCTGGGCGGCAGAGGGAGAGACTCTGTCTCAAAAAAAAAAAAAAAAAAAAAAAAAAAAAAAAGGCAGAGGGTCTCCATTGAGCTAACAAACACAAGCCACCTATGGACAGCTAAACTAAAAAAGCACCTTGTAACACGCACACACTGGGGCCTCGGAGCTGTAAACATTCACCCCTAGACACAGCCTGGGGTCAGAGCCCCACAGCCGGCCCTTCTGCATGCTCCCCTACGGGTTTGAGCAGCAGGGTACCCAAGAAACAAGCCACACCCCCAGACACGCCCTGAAAGGCGGATAAGGGAACTTTTCCTGTTTCAACCGCAGCTTGTTTGCACTCCAAGAGAGCTCTTACTAGCATCTCTTTCCCTAGCTCTCCCTGTTCAACTTTCCACTGGGATCAGATTTGCTCTCTGTAGCTACTATCTCTAATTGCTTAACTGTAGCTACCATCTCTAATTGCTTAACACTAAAATTTCCATTGTATTCCACAGCACCCTTAGGCTTGAACTGCCCTACATTCTGGTTCAAGTAAGTCATCCCCCTCTTTAGGGAGAACTACAGAGCTCTCCGTTCTTCTGACCTGCCTCTCCGTTGGGCAGAATCTCTACACCACTGCTCTGGGTCCTTGGCAAGGACGGCAGCCCCTTCTCTTGGAGTGACATCTTGCTTTAGGATCAGAGCACTGGTCGTGGCAGTAGCCCTTGGTTTTTGTCTTGTTTTGTTTTGTTTGAGACAGAGTCGCCCAGGCTGGAATGCAATGGTGCAATCTTGGTTCACGGCAACCTCCACCTCCTGGGTTGGGTTCAAGCGATTCTCCAGCCTCAGCCTACCAAGTAGCTGGAACTACAGGCATGCACCACCACACCTGGCTAATTTTTGTATTTTTAACTAGAGATAGGGTTTCACCATGTTGGCCAGGCCGGTCTTGAACTCTTGAGCTGGTGATCCGCCTACCTCGGCCTCCCAAAGTGCTGAGATTACAGGCGTGAACCACCGTGCCCAGCCAAGCCCTTGGTTTTCTCGGCTGGTTTCTGCTACTGGACTGGGGCAGTGAGCTGGGGCAGCGGTGATCAGGGCCAAGTATTCTCCCCCTGCTGTGCCTGGGGCACACTTCTGCCCAGATTCATCCGCTGCTCTTGTCTGGAACAAAGCTTCTGGAACAGAACTGGAGGTAAGGACAGATGCTGGCAGCCTGACCTTCCTGGGGAGATGCCACAGCCCTAGCCTAGAAGCTGGCAGGAGAGTCCAGGTACAGTCCAGGCTGTACCTGCACAGGGCAGAGCTTCTGTCTCCCTGAGCTGGGGTGGTGTGGGTGATGAGGCTGGTCCTGGTTCCCTCCCCGAGATCTGGGAGATTCTCATGAATAAATGTTCCTCCATTTGCTGCCAGCCCTTAGGACAATCTTCACAGATTTAAAATAGTTTTTAAAAAAAAATTTTCACCAGTTATAACTGTTTTGCTACCGAGAGGGTCAAGGAAGCTCCTCACACACAGTTCCATTAAAGACTTCTTAAGGAAGCAGAATTTTCTACATTCAGTTGAAAAAAGATCAGCTGCTCTTTAGTGCTGTTCTGTTTGATTACACAAGGTCCTAGGCTGATGATCCAGAAGTTCTCTTCTCATTCTAAGAACATGAGTTGATATTTTAGATGGTCATTTTCTTCAAATTACTATAGAGATATTTAATATAGATGTCTCTATTTCCTATGCTACTTTTGTAATCTAGAACATACCATTCTCAGAAATTTAATAAGTGACAGGTAATGGGGTAATAAATGTCTTGGATACTCGGCTGATTTTGTGTATATTTCTAGAGATGGGCTAAGATATTGCCCAAATGTAAAAATCATTCATCCACCAAAACTAGAAAGAAAGTAGCCAGGGTTATTGTGCAAGCCTCTTAGCAACGGCTGAATGACACCTGCCAAAGGTAGAACCGCACTAGAAAGGGCTTACAAATGTTATCTATGCTATAGACCTACAGTATCAAGTTACCAATATTCGCTCTTGCCTAATACTAAGAGAAGCATTCGTTTGTTTTAAGCAAAAGGAAATGTACAGTTATTTATTGAGTCTGTGTCTACCAAGTAACAGGCCCTGTTAACTACAGGACATGCAGGGGAGACACAGCCCCTCCCTCTCCGGGGGGAGCGCACAGAACGGAGCTATGGAACGACACAATCACACAGCAAAGGCGCACACCGGGGGGTCTGAAGAGCAGGGAAGAGGGGCCACTAAATGGGCAGATTAAAGGTGAAAAAGCATTTATTAGAAGGAAAAATAATTGACCAAACATTTCAGGCACAGACAATGGCTAGAGATGTGGCTGCCCGGAGAGTGTGGGGCCTTCATCAGAGGAACAACAGTCTCAGGGCTGGAGAGAAAGAGCGAGAGAAAGTCACAGACGTGAAGGTGGGTGGGAGCTAAGGGATCGGATAACGAAAAGGTCTCAGGATTCTAGTTACGTTTCAGAAAAGTAACTGCAGTGGCTCTAGAAAGCCACAGCAAGACGCAGTCCCTCCCTTGGCTGTCAATCGGAGACACGGGGCAGACTGCCCCTCACAGACAGGGCGACTCAAGGCTTTCAGATGAAAAACTGACAGATTTGTGGTAATGGACAGCAAGAAGAGGGCGGTCTTCAGGGTGACTCCCAAGGTTAGGCTTAGGCGACCAGATGGATAGGGACAGCAAAAACTGGTGACCAGTAAAGAAATGTGGGTGTTACAGATGCTCGTGGTAGGCGGCTTGTGGCCGGCAGGTATAAGGCTATGTCAGTGGACATCTCAACACAGGTGTGATGCTGGAGAAGGGGGGAAGGGGCTTGAAGCACAGATTCTGGCCTGTCCTGTGAGCTGAGACCGGAGAGGAGCTGAGACCGGAGAGGAGCTAAGCCCGTCCAGTAGGAGGCAGTACAGGCAGACTCCCTATCAGCATCAACAAGAGCACGGCAGATGGAGCCGAAGGAGCAAGAAAGACGAGCTAGTCAGGTGTTCGAGACCAGCCTGGCCAACATGGTGAAACCCCGTCTCTACTAAAAATGCAAAAATTAGCCGGGCGCAGGAGTAGGCACCTGTAATCCCAGCCACTTGGGAGGCTGAGGCAGAATTGCTTGAACCTGGGAGGCAGAGGTGGCAGTGAGCTGAGATCGGCCACTGCACTCCAGCCGGGGCGACGGAGCAAGACTCCGTCTCAAAAAAAAAAAAAAAAAAAAGAAAGACGAGCTAGTGAACCAATCTGTGATATGAAATCCTACTTGGGTCAAATAATAAAAGCAAGTACTACAACACAGCACACATAAAACCCTGGAGGACACTGGGAATTGTAATCCTCAAGTTGCTTAACATCTGAAAAGAACTTAAAAGTACTTCAGGAGCAAATCCACAAAAATAAAGGCCATTTGACTAAAGCAGATATTACCTATTCTGAAATAGCCATCTTCTAGTCGTTTGTCTTTGGTTTCTTTGCTTATTTCCAAACCTTCACTCTACAATAAAACAAAAGCATTAATTTCAAAAATAATTCTTTCTATTTAACCTAAGTTATCAATATATCTTAATATAGATGAAGTGGCATTTGTAACACAGCTATCCCTAAAAAGAGAAATATCATCTCAGTCTTGAACTTTAAAAAACGTATTATATTAATAATAAAAGGTGTTTTCTTAAGCCATCATTTGAATCTGTATATAATATATTGGTGGTTGGAAATGAAACATTAAATCAATTAAATAGAACAGTATTTTCTATTAAAACTATAGATGAACTGTGTAGTTAACGTGAAAGAAATCTAAGAATTCCATAGAGACCAATAATTAAATTGTGTATTAATTAACAGGCAGTAAAAACACATAGAATTTGGGACTCAAAATACAATAGCAAGTAAACACTAAAGAAAACAATGATTCAGGCCAGGCGCAGTGGCTCACGCCTGTAATCCCAGCACTTTGGGAGGCCGAGGCAGGTGGAACACGAGGTCAGGAGATCGAGACTATCCTGGCCAACATGGTGAAACCCAATCTCTACTAAAAATGCAAAAATTAGCTGGGCGTAGTGGCACGTGCCTGTAGTCCCAGCTACTTGGGAGGCTGAGGCAGGAGAATCACTTGAACCTGGGAGGCGGAGGTTGCAGTGAGCCAATATTACACCACTGTACTCCAGCCTGGCGACAGAGTGAGACTATATCTAAGAAAAAAACAAAACAAAACAAAACAAAACAAACAAAACGATTCATTTCTTTTCCTAGTAGAAACGTTCATATTATTTACAACCTCCACCTCCCAGGTTCAAGTGATTCTCATGCCTCAGCCTCCCGAGTAGCTGGCACTACAGGCGACTGCCACGATGCCTGCTTAAGTTTTGTATTTTTAGTAGAGATGGGTTTTGCCATGTTGGCCAGACTGGTTTTGAACTACTCCTGACCTCAAGTGATCCACCCGTCTCAGCATCCCAAAGTGCTGGGATTACAGACGTGAGCCACCAGGTCGGCCTGTTATTTTCCAAGATAAAACGAAGGCTGTTTCTATGAATGTGTCAAATGCACTCGTCAAATATAAAAGTTCTTCATATTTCAAAAAAATTAATATTATTCACCATTGAGTCCTGCAAATCATGAGAATTTTCTTTCCCCTTAAAAACAAGAAAAGCTTCAAGCTAAGTCTACTAGTATAGTTGTTAGGGAAAGGTAAGAGGAAAAAGCAGTCATACCTTAAACGGCAAAACTTCCACAGTTGTGTTTAGCAGAATGTCTCCAGGATGTTCTTGGTTGCCGCTATGGAACAAATAACTGAAAATACAAACATCCAGATAAAAACACAAGTTGGGCTAGATTCTACAAAGATTCAAGAAAATGAGCTTACCTTAGAGTCAACTTTTCTGGACAAGACTCTAAGCAAGCAAAGTTGACAATGATAGAGCTTGTAATAACTGCACAGTATGTGTTCTGAAAGGTTGTAGGGGACTTAAAGACTTAAGAGCATGACCCCTAGTTCATTCCTTCTGTCAGAAACAATGTTTGCTGCTTAACCTAATAATGTACCTAGACATTTTCAAAAAGGATGACAGTTTTATGTCACTGTCTATAATGCTTTAAATATTTAAACCTCTTCCCAGGAAGAGTCAAAATTATAACACCTATGTAATACTATTGTATCTTGTATCAGAAAAAAACTTTACTAGGACAACCGGTAGTCATGACATGTCCAAAGACCAGTTCTAGGCTGGGCGTGGTGGCTTACACCTGTAATCCCAGCACTTTGGGAGGCCGAGGCAGGAGGATCACTTGAGGCCAGGGGTTCAAGATCAGCCTGGGCAACATAGTGAGAACTTGTCCCTACAAAAAAAAAAAATTAGCCAGGCATGGTGGTATGTACCTGCAGTCCCAGCTACTCAGGAAGCTAAGGTGAGAGGATTGCTTGAGATTAGCCCGGAAGGTCTAGGCTACTGTGAGCCATGACTGTGCCACTGCACTCCAACCTAGGTAACAGAGCCAGAACTCATCTCTAAATAATAATAATAATAGTAATAAATAATAATAAAAGAAACAAAGACTAGTTCTATCCAATACAAATAACTTTAATATAAGTATACTAAAAGTAAATTAACCTCTTAAAATATCTGAATATCAATATTAAAACATTTGAAGAATGACTAATTAATGATACATGGTGACAGATCTAAAATACTCTGTGGGTATGAGTATAATACTGTTTTGATACTCTGAAAACAAACTAGTAAGTATGCGTATGTGTCAGTGTGTGAGGAAGGGTGGAAACAAGGTAAGACATGCAAAGTATGTCTGAATCTAAACCTAACTTGAGTTCAGCTGCATGGTTAAAAGTTTAGGCTTAGGAGTCAGAAAGACCTGGGTCCAAATCCTGGGTCTCTCACTTACTAGAATTTTCACCTTTCACGAGTTTCCTCAGCTTTCTGCACCTGAGTTCCTTCTGCAATGCAGATAGTCCCATCTACCTCAGACGACTGCTCCAATCAGTTCAGGAGAACTGACAAAAAGTCCCCTGCACATTCAAAACGCTCAGCCAGTCACAGTGTGGTTACGATACAGTTACAGCCCGCAGGACGGGAGATGTGGCTGTAAAAGGGTAACATGGGAATTCTTGGGGGTGATAGAAACGGTCCTTATCTTGATACAGTGGTGTCAAAACCATAGTCTGCAAGATGCTACCCTTGGGCAAGTGGGGTGACAGGTACACAGGACGTCTCAGTTTTACTTCTTACAGCTGCTTGTGAATCTACACTTTCTCAAAAGTCAAAGACTAAGAAAAAGAAATTGATTGTTGGCCAGGTGCGGTGGCTCATGCCTGTAATCCCAGCACTTTGGGAGGCCGAGGTGGGCGGATCACCTGAGGTCGGGAGTTCAAGACCAGCCTGACCAACACAGGGAAACCCCATCTCTACTGAAAAAAAATAATAATAAATTGTTGAGGGAAAAAGCACACAAAATAAATATATCAAGTCAAATGAAATCGTCCCTGTTATCTCACCTCTATTAACAGTTTAATAGATATTTTACAGATTTGTTCTATGTACATAATATATGTAAAATATTGCTTTTATTATTTCAAAAAATCCTTCTATAATCTATAAGTCTATATCTCTATATAGAATGCTATATATTCTCGAATCCTATATACATAGAATGCTATAATCTGTAAAATGATAACGATTATCTATAAAGTTATAAAATTTGCTTTTAACCCCACTTAGTGCATATCTAAAAAATTTTTCATGCCAATACATATTAATCTATGTCATTATTTTTGATGACTGTTTACAGCAGTCCACTGCGTGGCAATATCATTTTATTTAACCAAACACACGCTAACGGACATCTATGCTGTTTCTAATTCCATGCTGGCTCTCTGAGTGGTAAACAGTATCTCAAAGTGCAGAATATTACTAATAGTATAAAAATGAACTTTAACAGCAAAAACAAATAAATGCTCATGCGAGCGCTAAAAATTATTCAAAACTATTTCTGTATGTTCTTCCAGTGGTATTCCCATTGCTTAAAACATTTTTACAACTTGAATTCCTCTTTGGAATCAGTTGAGAGTAACAAAAGAAGATTATTCACATCGTATCACAGCTCTAAACTGTTTCTGACCACCTTAAATAGAATTACTGACAATGACTTCTGGTGGGTTCTAGAAATCAAATTAGCCCTCCCATCAGGACACACAGAACGAAATACCACCAAGTGGGGCACTATGTTCTTTTAAGTCTGCCGCGGCCAATCTGGGGAACACACCCAAACCTGAAGAAGGACTGAAGGAATCATGACTATTAAATTAAAAATAGGCCAGATGCAGTGGCTCACACCTGTAATCCCAACACTTTGGGAGGCCGACATGGGTGGATTACCTGAGGTCAGGAGTTTGAGACCAGCCTGGTCAACATGGTGAAACACCATCTCCACTAAAAATATACAAAAAAAATTAGCCAGGTGTGGCAGGCACCTGTAATCCCAGTTACTTGGGAGGCTGAGGCAGGAGAATCTCTTGAACCCGGGAGGTGGAGGTTGCAATGAGCTACATCGCACCACTGCACTCCAGCCCGGGCAACAGAGCGAGACTCTGTCTCAAAAAAAAAAAAAAAAAAAAAAAAGAAGAAGAAAGAAAGTCCTAAATTTTGTAAAATGAATATAAATGCTCAAAAACATAAAACGGCTGTAAATTTCTCCCTGGTGTACCGAAAATCACCTAGCATTTGTAAAACCATTGACTAAAAATAGTCATACTCTGTCAAATCTGTCATTTCAACCAAATTACAGGGCTAATCAAGTAGGTCCAGATCCATCTTCAAGGGACATGCCAGGATAAAGACATAAACACTAATTTGAGATTTTTGAGAGTTGTGCATAAAAGTATTAAAAAAATTATACTAGATGGAAGTCCAGAAATACCAACGAAGCTCACCAAACATGTCAAATGTCGATGTTACATCTGAACACAACACACTCATTTTATTATGGAGTTGTTTTACATGTAATTTAAAGCCCAACATTTTGGAGCCCACTGTGTCCCCACATCTGTCATGCACACACACACACAAATCTATTGTAAATCACATTATGAATAAGAGGTCTGAATTGTAAGATCACAAACATTTCAGTA
The DNA here is from genome assembly GCF_003255815.1 of Theropithecus gelada. NCBI lineage: Eukaryota > Metazoa > Chordata > Mammalia > Primates > Cercopithecidae > Theropithecus > Theropithecus gelada. Next base: position 18,278,498 of record NC_037681.1, on the reverse strand, counting down.
ATCACCAACCTTTCTACATTGACTGGTTTATCAAATTTAAACAAGATGTAGTCTCCAGCTATCGGCGTGATAGCCCAGAAAAAATCCTCTCCCATGTAAGTCTTCTCCAGCGTATGCCCTTGGTAGACCTTCAAGGAAGTAGACACCTCTGCAGGCGGGTTTACATGGATTTTAAGAAGTAACGGTTTCATGTAATCTTTATCCTGGGAGCAAAGACATACATGTTATTAAGTAATATACAGCTTATTTAAGAAGAAAAACAATAATTATACCTTAACAAGTTGTATGTTCATGAGAAAATAAAATTAAGTCACCAACCGTGAGTTTTTGGATTTTTCCTGATAGTGATGAGTGCAGACCAACGTGTTGGAAAAGGGAAGGTCTGAAGCGAATTCGCAGATTTGCTTTCTGTCTATCACAGTGTTTCTAAATATTTAAAAAAAATCATGTTAGTGTTGCATAATAAAGTGAAATCTTGCCCTCACCGGGAAAATGAGAAGTCCTTTATTAAAATATTGAAAAGAAGGGCAGGGCATGGGTGGGTCATCCCTGGTAATCCCAGCATGTTGACAGGCCGAGGCAGGTGGATTACCTGAGGTCAGGAGTTTGAGAGCAGCGTGGCCAACATGGTGAAACCCCGTCTCTACTAAAAATACGAAAATTAGCCAGCTGTGCACGCCTATAATTCCAGCTACTCGGGAGGCTGAAGCAGGAGAATCACTTGAACCCAGGAGGCGGAGGCTGCAGTGAGCCGAGATCGTGCCCCTGCACTCCAGCCTGGGTGACAGAGTAAAACTCTGTCACCAAAAAAAAAAAAAAAATTGAAAAGAAAACAACATCAAGTCATAATTACAAGTCATATTTTTTTCTAGTCTTTGAGGCACTAATAGATTTGCTGCTTACTTGATAGACAGTCATGATCCAGAAATTTAAAATAAGCATAGTTAAAGGAAGAATGAAGGGTCTAATTTCAACCATCCTTCAACACATGTCAATAAAGATTTGACTTTTAACATTAAAATGCACAAACTATAGACTAGGGGGTTGGTTCGAATATACAAAATATTTTTGATTGAATAATATAATGAAGAATTTGCAAATTATAAATGGCGCATTTTGTTGCATGAAAGCAACTTGAAAATGTGAGGCACTCATTTGCCTAGAAGCAAGTAAATGATATGAAAAATTCCACAGACAGTCTCTGTCAACACAGGGAGGGACACCTATGTTTCTTTTTTTTTTTTTTGAGATGGAGTCTCGCTCTGTTGCCCAGGCTGGAGTGCAGTGGCGCGATCTCGGCTCACTGCAAGCTCCGCCTCCCAGGTTCACGCCATTCTCCTGCCTCAGCCTCCTGAGTAGCTGGGACTACAGGCGCCCGCCACCACGCCCGGCTGATTTTTTGTATTTTTAGTAGAGATGGGGTTTCACCGTGGTCTCGATCTCCTGACCTTGTGATCTGCCCGCCTCGGCCTCCCAAAGTGCTGGGATTACAGGCGTGAGGAAACTTACAGTGCCCCATGGTCTAGATGTTCCATCTCAACCTGTCCTCATGCGTGGGCCCGTGTGTGAAGGCTATGCAACACCGAGGACCCCCTTGACAGGTATTTTTAGACTTTTCATTTTCAATAACTTATATAAGTTTGGGACCCAAAAAAATCAAAAAACACATATGTATAAGAAATTTACACTTGGCTGGGCATGGTGGCTTATGCTTGTAATCCCAGCACTTTGGGAGGCCAAGGTGGATGGATCATCTGAGGTCAGGAGTTTGAGACCAGTCTGGCCAATGTGGTGAAACTCCATCTCTACTAAAAATACAAAAATTAGCAGCCGGGCCTGGTGGCTCACATCTGTAATCCTAGCACTTTGGGAGGCTGAGGCGGGGGCGATCATGAGGTCAGGAGATCGAGATCATCCTGGCCAACACAGTGAAACCTGGTCTCTACTAAAAATATAAAAATTCGCCAGGCATGGTAGCGCGTGCCTGTAGTCCCTGCTGCTTGGGAGGCTGAGAAGCAGGAGAATCGCTTGAACCCGGGGGGGGCAGAGGCTGCAGTGAGCTGAGATTGCATCATTGCACTCCAGTCTGGGTGACATGAGTGAAACGCTGTCTCAAAAAAAAAAAAAAAAAAAAAAAATATATATATATATATATATATACTGGGTCCTAAAATGCCTATTTCTCAAGAGGTTTCACTTCACTGGCATTATTACTGTCACTATGATACAGGTGAAATAGTGTATTTTCTTTGCACAAATACTCAAGTGGAAGGAAAAAGAAAGGGAGGAAGAGTCACAGGGAAGGGCAAAGGGCGGGAGAGGAGTGCGAGGTTGAGGAGACAGCGAAACCACCAAGGCAGTGTCTGGAACTCAGCCTGTCACTCCAGCGGCAATGGAAGGACTCAAGGGCCCAAGGAGGCTGATAACCCTTTGGGAGAATGTGTGAATGATTCGCAGGGTTTCCCGGGCCACTGTCAAGCATGTGTTGACAGCACCCTCGACATTCTAGGGGAAGCAACTGAAGAATTACAGGCCACAGAAAAACATGGACGACAGAAGGGTGAAGGAATGGATGAAATCGTCCAAAAGTTCATGTCCCCAAATTTATGGATGATTTAGAGGGTTTCTGTGGTTTTAATTTTTACTATAGATTTTTTCACCTCACAGGCTCATTTTAGAACCTAACCACATATTAAATAAAATTGCACAGGACGAATGAAATGCAAGCATATTGTAGGAGGTTAAAGATGACACTAACTTTTTTGTGTCCTACAATAAAAATTTCTGTAAGTCACAGTGAAAATACATGTAAGGACTGAGATCTCTAAAAAATGAATTGTTTAAAACAATTTATATGTTCAACTAATTGTCGGAAAACAGATAACTCTGCCATTTTGCTATATTCCATGATTTCCTCTAAGAATTTTTTTTTTTTTTTAATTGTGTGTGTTTTTTTTTTAAACAAAATGCAATGGTAGCCTACAGACACCAGAGGGTAGTATCTTAAAAACTAGCAGGTATGAGGATTCAACTATTCTAGGGAGCAGAAGGTCATGAAGTCACACTAATGCTTATTTGTTACAATGAACGGTAAGACAACTCTATGATGACATTTTCTTACAATAATACTTATCATTACACATCAAAATGGACCTTTTTAAGAATTTGTACTTCTATATTTTGTTTATGCTTACACCAGATAAATTAAAAGCTGTATTTTTTTCAGAGATACAATTCAAATTGGACGAGGAAAACATACCTAATTACTCTTTTTTTAAAAAAATTACTGTTTTTTTTTGGTAGAGATGGGTCTTGATATGTTGCCCAGGCTTGTCCTGAACTTCTGGGCTCAAGTGATCCTCCAGTCTTGGCCTCCCAAGGTGCTGGGATTACAGGTGCGAGCCACTGCACCTGGCCTAATTACTCTTTTTTTTTTTTTTTGAGATGGAGTCTCGGTCTGTTGCCCGGGCTGAAGTGCAGTGGTGTGATCTCGGCTCACTGCAAGCTCCGCTTCCCAGGTTCACGCCATTCTCCTGCCTCAGCCTCCCGAGTAGCTGGGACTATAGGTGCCTGCCACCACACCCAGCTAATTTTTTTTTTTTGTATTTTTAGTACAGACGGGATTTCACCGTGTTAGCCAGGATGGTCTCGATTTCCTGACCTCGTGATTCACTCGCCTCGGCCCCCCAAAGCACTGGGATTACATGCGTGAGCCACCGCGCCCAGCCTAATTACTCTTGACAATAAGATCTCTATGGTAATAACGTGCAATCTGAATGATCAAAGCAAAAATTATTATTCACTTACTTGACTGCAACCATCACCCCAAAGGTAACCATATTATTATGAACACTGGCTTGTTGTGAGTAACACACTGAAAGGTACTTTAACGTGTCATTGTTTTGGTATAAAATATTACTTCTATTTTATTCCTCATGTACAGACGTGTTAGGGTCTAATAAAGTCCGCAGTATACATGGAAAAAGAAAGTGAACAGGAAACATGAAGAAAACAAACTGCAATGGCATCGCATGCAAAAACGGATATGACCAACACATATAGCCAATAGTTAGCGAACTGCCAGGGCTCACAAACACTAGAAACGTTTATCAGCAATTTAAAGGACGTCCATCATCTTGCAACAGCTTCCTGCTTTACAGGATTTTCCACTGCTATCTAAAAGTTCTTCTACTATAGAAACTTTGTATCAGCTCAGGAAAGAACTTTTATATCACCTACCTATTTAACTATGTATTTGCAAAATCTCTAAAAGTCACTTTCACGAAATACAGAAAAGAAACTCCCTCCATTAACTTACTGCATCTTTTTCAGGGTTGCAGACTTTCACCCAGAGAATATGGTCCAAGAGCCAGTCAATGGGTTTCTCCTTGTAAAACATGAATATGAATTCTACAATCAGAGTAAGATCCGGCGCTTGAAACATTTTACCTGAAAAGATATTCCCAGTCAGTAGCTGCAGTACAGAAACCAAGCACCAAACCGGCTGACATTTGTGAACTCTTGTCCACGACCTACGCTGAAGCTTGTGCATTCAACTACAAAATCATCATAAACAATTTCTCCACTTGTATTATCCAAATTAAACAAAGTTGCTTCGGCTAAACTTTTTCATGAGCTGTCACCTGGGTGTAAACAGATGTAGTAAATTCCTGATGTTATTTTAGTAATCTATCATATACCTAACGGCCCAAAGCATTCAAAAGGCAAATCAGAAATTTTCCCTTCCTGTGTTACTAAGATTCTTCCCATTAAACACTGAGAGGTTTAGGTAAAAAATTTTCATCTAAATCAATAAATCCAAACAACAAGGACTCCTAATTTTGTTTTCACTGAAGCATTCACAAGTAAAGATGGTTTTTGAGTCTTAAGTTTTGAGTTACATGATCAAGAAGCTCAAAGGTCCAGCCTCTAATGCTTAAAGTGTTAAAAAGTACCATAGGAGATGAAATGTTATCCTCTGAGTATTATTTGAACCCTGTAAATTTCCTTTAATTCTTCAACTTTAAACATATATATGCATTTTTTTTTTTTTTTTTTTAGATAGAGTCTCGCTCTTGTCCCCAAGGCTGGAGTGCAGTGGCATGATCTCAGCTCACTACAACCTCCACCTCCCCCGTTCAAGCAATTCTCTTGCCTCAGCCTCCCAGGTAGCTAGGATTACATGCACCTGCCACCATGCCAGGCTAATTTTTGTATTTTTAGTAGAGACAGGATTTCACCATGTTGGCCAGGCTGGTCTTGAACTGACCTCAGCTGATCCACACGCCTCGGCCTCCCAAAGTGCTGGGATTACAGGCATGAGCCACTGCGCCTGGCCAACTTCAAACATATTCTTTATAGCTGGCTAATTTTGAAACAGCACCCAAAAACATTTAGAAATGAGTGCCCCAACTAGTTAAGAGAAAAATGAATAAAAATTAATCACCGAATGAGGACTTCATGCATTACATGAAAATACTAGGAATTCATATGAGAAAACTCTTTGTGGTCCTCTTTTTAAAAGAACCGCAATCTTATGTTAACAAAGGAGCTGGAAATGCCAGAGAAGAAAAAATCAAACATGTTCACCAGGACCACGGTTGCCATTGCGGAGAACTCTAGAGGAAACACAACCATCTGAGAAGTCTCCAAATTATCTTGGGTTGACTTTCATCATGTCATACAAAGAGGTCTACCTAACTTCAGTTTTCTCAAAAACAACCCATTTCTATAGGAAAAAAGACAACATTAGGACAAATAAGCATTTGGTTTTAGATTCTGAGAGTTGCAGTCATTTCTGAAAAGTAGGTAAGTGTGACACTTTTCTTACCAATGAAGCCCAGCTGGGAAAACTCTAGAATCATCCATTCCTCAGAAGAAAGTTGAAGTGCAAAATTTTTTATGGTATTAAAATAATTTTGTTTGACAATAATATCATCTTCAAGCTAGAGAAAATTGAACAACCATATTAATAACATCAAAAAAAAAAAAAAAAGAAGGAAAGGTATTGAGAGAAGGACATTATTATGGAAAAATACAAGCATACTTTTATCATGAAAATCAAGAAAACAATGGTAAAAACAATAAAAATATAAAGCTAGAGATTATTAAAAGAAAGTGAAGAAAATAAAATGGAAGAAATACATCGTAAGTCAACTAAAGCCACTCCTTTCTATGGGAAATAACAACGAGGAAAATGAGGGCATCCTTTCCAAGTAAGTCAGCTGGAATGATGCTGACATGTGAGTGGACGGGGCAGAGAGAACACAAGATAAAGGTCTTATCACAGCAGAAATTATGGGGACAGAGGGGGAAAAGAGAGAGAAGGAGGATATCAGGATACATTCTACGGGGGAGAAAGCACAAAGACAGTTTATACTGCATTTAGTAGTCTTCCTGTTAGTAGTGATAATGGTATTGGTATTTTGAAGCTATTTTAGGTATATTATAGAATAAAAAATTATATTATTAGGATATTATTAAAAACCAAGGCTTTTAATATAAAAGAAAATAAATACATGTAAACATTTGGAAAGCTAAGTACAAGCCCTATAATTTTATTATAACCCTGAAATCTTACATCTTAATCTAGTTTGAATTGGAACTATCAATACAAACTTGTGATTTTTTTCCTCTGTAAAATAAAATACACTTTTTCTTGCTGAAAGTCCTAGAAGCAAAAACAAGACAATAGCAATGGGCACCTTTAAGCGCCCAGATTGTGTTTCTATATACCACACATCCTGAAGAGGAACAGAGCTCCTCAGAGAAATGATCCGTTCTAGATCTGGGATAGGAAATCATCAAAGAAACAATCACAATTACTGAGGCCAGGTGCCGTAGCTCACGCCTGTAATCCCAGCACTTCGGGGGACCAAAGCAGGTGGATGGCTTGAGTTGCCCAGGAGTTCAAGATGAGCCTAGGCAACAGAGCAAGACCTCATCTCTACAAAAAATAAAAAAATTAGCCGGGCATGGGGATGGGTACCTGTAATCCCAGCTACTTGGAAGGCTGAAGCAGGAGGATCACTTGAGCACCCCCAAAAGATTGCTGGACTTATATAGAAAGGATACAAAAGCCAATTTGAAGGGGTTCCCACTGGATTATGATGTACCAATGAAAGCATCAATAAGAATAATGATTGTAATGGACTGGGGCAAATCAAACGTATTTTAAATATCCATGAGTTCATAATGATACATTGTTTTAAGGGGATACATGTGCAGGTCTGTTACATGGATAGATTGCATAATGCTGAGATTTCGGCTTCTACTGTACCCGCCACCCAAATAGTGAACATAGTACCCAAAAGGTAACATAATGATACTTTAAAAACAGCTACCACTGGAGATTGCTAAGGCACCAACTTTAAAAATTAGTAAGAGAATGAAATCAAGCATTTACTCCAGCTTTTCTTTAAGAACTATTTTTCAAGGTAATCTAATAACGGGAAGAAAAATTCTTTATTAGAAGAACTCAACATAGCATTTAGAACTAAGCTAAGAGCATCAGCAATTACAGAATTAGGAAAGCACCACTTGGAAACCGCTAATGAAATAATTGATCTAGGGAAGAAGAATCAATAGATGCTGAAACCTTAAGTGGAACAGCTGCGGGAGAGCTAAGTTCATAATGAGGCAATGAGGCGGGCAGACGGAACCCACTGATGACTCTCAGCATCACTGCAGGTGGGACTGCCTGAGGTAATGTGCTTTCTTTTTTTATTTTTATTTTTTATTTTTGAGATGGAGTTTCCCTCTGTCGCCTACACTAGAGTGCAGTGGTGCGATGTCGGCTCACTGTAACCTCTGCCTCCTGGGTTCAAGTGACTCTCCTGCCTCAGCCTCTCTGAGTAGCTGGGATTACAGGCACACACCACCACGCCTAGCTAATTTTTTTGTATTTTTAGTACAGATGAGGTTTCACCATGTTGGCCAGGCTGGTCTCAAACCCTTGACCTCAGGTGATCCGCCTGCCTCGGCCTCCCAAAGTATTGGGATTACAGGCGTGAGCCATGGCGCCCGGCCCGTAACACGCTTTCTTATGCGCTACCATAAGAATTACTCAGTACCACCTGTGAAGTGCCTGCACCATCTATCACGTTTCCAGAAGGCACCGTATTCAACTCAGAGTTCTTTGCAATAAAGCACTTTATGAAACTGTGTGATGCTGTCCGTGGCAACTCCATTCTAAGCCACAGCATCTCCCTTTCCCCTGAGGTGTATGTCTGTGACAATCACAAAGTCACCCCTGACTCCACTGCCTTTTGGAAAGCATTCTTTAAGAGTCATGGGTGTAGGCTGGGCGCGGTGGCTCAAGCCTGTAATCCCAGCACTTTGGGAGGCTGAGACGGGCGGATCACGAGGTCAGGAGATCGAGACCATCCTGGCTAACACGGTGAAACCCCGTCTCTACTAAAAAAAATACAAAAAACTAGCTGGATGAGGTGGCAGGCGCCTGTAGTCCCAGCTACTCAGGAGGCTGAGGCAGGAGAATGGCGTAAACCCGGGAGGCGGAGCTTGCAGTGAGCTGAGATCTGGCCACTGCACCCCAGCCTGGCGACAGAGCGAGACTCCGTCTCAAAAAAAAAAAAAAAAAAAAAAAAAGAGTCATGGGTGTGATACATTGCTAAACCGTGCAACCCTGGAGTCATATCCTGAGGGGATAATTACGAAGGCTGGAATAAATTCCTTTGCCACATCACCTCTCATCTTAGTCTTCAACAAAATGTCCCAGGTAAAATCTATGTATGAACATTTAAAACTATCATTAACTGAGAACTTTTCAGGCTAGTATGTTTTTCCCACTAATACTTTGTAGACGACAATGAACTCACTGAGAGAACTGCGCATAATAAGCATATGTGAAGACTTGAATATAAAGCAACTCACTCTTTCCTGAGGCATAATTTTTGGGCAAATGTGATTACTTTAAGAATGTTCAGGCCGGGTGCAGTGGCTCATGCCTGTAATCCCAGCACTTTGTGAGGCTGAGATGGGTGGATCACTTGAGGTAAGGAGTTTGAGACCAGCCTGGCCAATATGATGAAACCCTGTCTCCACTAAAAATACAAAAAATTAGCCAGGCGTGGTGGCAAGTGCCTGTAATCCCAGCTACTTGGGAGGCTGAGGCAGGAGAATCACTTGAACCTGGGAGGCGGAGGTTGCAATGAGCAGAGATCACATCATTGCAGTCCAGCTTGGGCTAGAGGGAGACCATGTCTCAAACAAACAAACAAAAAGAAGAATGTTCAAGCCTGGGCAACAAAGTGAGACCCTGTTTTTACAAAAAGAAGAAAAAAAAAAAAAAGCCAGGCATGGTGGCGCATGCCTGTGGCCCCAACCACACAGGAGGCTAAGGTGGGAGAATCACATGACCCAGGTCAAGGCTGCAGCGAGCTGTGAACTGTGTTTGCACCACTGCACTCCAGCCTGGGCAACAGAGGAAGACCCTGTCTCAAAAAAAAAAAAAAAAAAAAGCTCATTGACGCCAGTGGCTCACATCTGTAACCCCTGCTCTTTGGAAGGCAGAGGCAGCAGGATCATTTGAGGCCAGGAGTTCAAGACCCGCCTAGGCAACATAGCAATACCCCCATCTCTACCAAAAAGAAATACAAAAATTAGCCCGGTATGGTGGTGCATGCCTGTAGTCCCAGATTCCTGGGAGGCTAAAACAGGAGGATCACTTGAGCCCAGGTGTTTGAGGCTGCCATGAGCTATGACTGTGCCACTGCACTCCAGCCTGTGTGACAGTCAGACTCTGTCTCTGAAAAACAAAAGAATGTTCACTGAATGTGACTTTGAAACAGCTGAACAATTAGAAACAATCTAAATGACCAACAACAAGGTTGATTATGATATCTGAATAACAGGACTTCAAGAAGGGATTAAAAATCACACCAATCTATATTCACTGGCATATAAAGGTATGTATCAACAATATGTTAAGTGACAGCAAAAAAGGTTATCAGACAGTACATACAGCATGATCCTCCATTGTAAAAGAGGGCTGTGTGAGAGTGACATCAGCAAGACAGAAACAGGAAACCCAGACACACAAGACACATTCGATTCAAAATCTGAGCATTCGACAGCCAGAGGCCCTCTCTCGGGCACAGTGCACCGTGAGGAAACTCTCAATTTCCAACTTCTCCTCGAGGACAGAAAGAAGTTGGTGTACGCCCAGTGTTTTTGACTTTTTCAAGTGCAGCCAGAGGGAATGATTTCTGTCTCATCTAAATCAAAGTAGTGACAGGAGCAGGGCACCAGGATAGGAGCTAAGAACAAAGGCCATCACTTGGCACCAGAGGTTGCAGTACCAGAGACAGAAACTAGGTGGAGCTCCAGTACTGCAGCTTACTACAATACCAACAAGGCCACAGTCCCGCAGAGCTCGTGGGTAGAAGTCAGTGAACTTCAGTTAGGAGATTACACCCACAAGGGGAGAGGACATGGCCCCAGAAAAGGCTCAAAGGGCTCCAGAGTCTTTAACTAGGCTGACTGAAGAAAATCCTTCCGCTACAAAACCAGACTGCAAAGACTGGGAGAGGTGGCTGATTTTTCAAATGCCAAGATCCCAACAACAAAAACAAGATACACAAATAAACAAAAACATGGCATCCCCAAAGGAACAAGTTAAAACTCCAGAAACCAACCCCAAAGAAATGAAGACATATGAATTGCCCAGTAATTCAAAATAACTGTCATAAGATTGCTCAGTAAATTAAAAAAGAGCAGAGAGAGACAACTAAATGAAATCAGGAATATGATGCATGAACAAAATGAGAATATCAACAGAGATAGAAACTACAAAGAGCCAAACAGAAATTCTAAAACTGAAGAATACAAAACCTGAAGTGAAAATTTCACTAGAAGGACTAAACAGCAGACCTGAGCAGGCAGAAGAATCAGTGAACTTAACGATAGGACTTTCGAAATTACTGAGGCACAGGAGCAAAAAGAAAAAAGAAGAAAAGAAAAATAATGATACCCTGAGGGACCTACAGACAGCATAAGGTGAAACAACATACACATTATGAGAGTTCTACAAGGAGAACAGAGCCAATTTCAACTTCCCAAATATGAGGATAGAAATGGGCACACAAATTCAAAAAGTTCAAAGAATCCCAACTACAAAAAATCCATCTACATCAAGAAGTATCATAATGAAGTTGACAAAAGTCACAAAGAAAGGATCTTGAAAGCCGTAAGAGGAAAGTGACCCAACAAATACAAGATAACATCTATTAGATGATGAGCAGATTTCCCAGCAGAAACTTTACAGGCTAGAAGAGAGTGGAATGATTATGTTCAAAGTGCTGAAACATACTAAACAAAAACCAGCCAGCCAAGAATATTGTATCTGACAAAATTGTAATTCAAAAGTAAAGAAGGCTGGGCGCGGTGGCTCACACCTGTAATTCCAGCACTTTGGGAGGCAGAGGCAGGTGGATCACCTGAGGTCAGGAGTTTGAGACCAGCCTGAACAACATGGTGAAACTCCCATCTCTACTAAAACTACAAAAATTAGCTGCGTGTAGTGGTGGGCACCTGTAATCCCAGCTACTCGGGAGACTGAGGCAGGAGAATCACTTGAACCCACTAAAAATACAAAAAAATAGCCAGGCATAGTGGCAGGAGCCTGTGACCCCTGATTTGACTCTACTGTCTTTTGGAAAGCATTCTTTTTTTTTTTTTTTTTTGAGATGGAGTCTTGCTCTATTGCCCAGGCTGGAGTGCAGTGGCGCGATCTCGGCTCACTGCCAGCTCTGCCTCCCAGGTTCATGCCATTCTCCTGCCTCAGCCTCCCCAGCAGCTGGGACTACAGGCGCCTGCCACCACACCTGGCTAATTTTTTTTTTTTTTTGGATTTTTAGTAGAGACGGGGTTTCACCGTGTTAGCCAGGGTGGTCTCGATCTCCTGACCTCATGATCCACCCGCCTCGGCCAGAAAGCATTCTTTTTTTTTTTTTTTTTGAGACAGAGTCTTGCTCTGTCGCCCAGGCTGGAGTGCAGTGGCCGGATCTCAGCTCACTGCAAGCTCTGCCTCCCGGGTTTATGCCATTCTCCTGCCTCAGCCTCACGAGTAGCTGGGACTACAGGCGCCGCCACCTCGCCCGGCTAGTTTTTTGTATTTTTTAGTAGAGACGGGGTTTCACTGTATTAGCCAGGATGGTCTCGACCTCCTGACCTTGTGATCCGCCCGTCTCGGCCTCCCAAAGTGCTGGGATTACAGGCTTGAGCCACCGCGCCGGGCCAGGAAAGCATTCTTTAAGAGTCATGGGTGTGATACATTCCAAACCGTGCAACCCTGGAGTCATATCCTGAGGGGATAATTACGAAGGCTGGAATAAATTCCTTTGCCACATCACCTCTCATCTTAGTCTTCAACAAAATGTCCCAGGTAAAATCTATCCTGTATGAACCTTTAAAACTACCATTAACTGAGAACTTTTTAGGCTAATATGTTTTTCCCACTAATACTTTATAGATGACAATGAACTCACTGAAAGAATTCCACCTAATAAGCTAATGTGAAGACCTGAATATAAAACAACTCCCTCTTTCCTGAGGCATAATTTTGGGCAAACGTGATTATATTAAGAATGTTCAGGCTGGGCACAGCAAGGTGGAGGTTGCAGTGAGCCAAGATCGTGCCACTACTGCACTCCAGCCTGGGGAACAGAATCCATCTCAAAAAAAAGAAAAGAAAAAAGAAAGAAGAAATTAAGACTTTCCCAGATAAACAAAAGCTGAGTGGGTTCATCACCACTAGACCTGCCCTATTGCTGAAGGAACATTTTCAAGTGAAGTGAAAGGTCAATAAGCAGTAATAAAGCACCATATAAAAATACAAAACTCCCTGATAAAGGTAAATATAAAGATAAATATGGATGTAGTAAGGTAATGCAGGTGCATGAATCACTTTAAAATCTGGTACCCCTTTTAAATCTTTTAATCACATTAAAATCACTTCTTAAAGACCAAAAGCACAAACAATAATTATAAATCTAAGTTAATGTATATGCAATATAAAAAGAGGTCACTGATGTCATTGGTAAAATAGAGTGCAGGGGACACACAGATGTAAAACAGTAGAGATTTTGTCATTGAAGTAATCAGCTTTAAATAGATTGTTATAACTTTAAGATCTCTTATGTAATTGCAATGGTAACTACAAAATGAATATCTATTGAATATACACAAAGGGAAACAGGGAATCAAAATACGTCACTATTTTAAAAAATCAACAAAACACAAAAGAAAGCAGCAAGAGAGGAAAAGATAGACAAAAAGTTCCCAGACATACAAAAAATAAAGTAAATGGCAATAGAAAGTCTTTCTGTATTAGTAATCACTAAAAATGTAAATGGGTCAAACATCCCAATTAAAAGACACAGTTAGGCCAAATGAAAATTTTTAATGAGATCCATTAATATACTATCTACAAGAAATTTACTTTACATCAAAAGACACACATGGGTTAAAAGTGAAAGAATGAAAAAAAATAATTCATGCAATCCAGAACCGAAAGAAAACAAGGGTGGCCATACTTAGACAAAATAAGACTTTAAGACAAAAACTGTCACAAGAGACAAAGAAGGACATTATATAATAATAAAAGGGCCAGTCAAATATCTGAAAAGACATAACAATTCTAAATAAAGATGCACCTAATAATAGATGTCTCAGATATACGAAGTCAACACTGACAGAACTGAAAGAAGAAACAAACACCACCACAGTAATAGTAGGGATTTCAATTTTCCACTTTCAGTTATGGATAGATCAGACAGAAGATCAATAAGGAAACACTGGACTCAAACAACACTATCATCAAATGGACCCAACAGACATAAAGAGCACTGATCTCAACAGCAGCAGAATACACATTCTTCTCAGGAGCAATGGAACATTCTCCAAGACAGACGACATGTTAGGCCCCATAATGTCTCAACAATTTTTTTTTTTTTTTTTGAGACGGAGTCTCGCTCTGTCGCCCAGGCTGGAGTGCAGTGGCCGGATCTCAGCTCACTGCAAGCTCCGCCTCCCGGGTTTGCGCCATTCTCCTGCCTCAGCCTCCCGAGTAGCTGGGACCACAGGCACCCGCCACCTCGCCCGGCTAGTTTTTTGTATTTTTTAGCAGAGACAGGGTTTCACCGTGTTAGCCAGGATGGTCTCGATCTCCTGACCTCGTGATCCGCCCGTCTCAGCCTCCCAAAGTGCTGGGATTACAGGCTTGAGCTACCGCGCCCGGCCACCAATTTTTTTTTTTTTAAGACAGGTTTTCACTCTGGCACCCAGGCTGGAGAGCAGTGGCACAAAGCTCACTGTAGTCTCGATCTCCTGGGCTCAATTGATCCTCCCACCTCAGACTCCCAAGTAGGTGGAACTACAGGTATGCACCACAATGCCCAGTGATTTTTTTGTATTTTTAGTAGAGACAGGATTTCGTCTCTAGTTCAGACTGGTCTTGAACTCTTGAACTCCTGAACTCAAGTGACCTGCCCACCTCAGCCTCCCAAAGTGTTGGGATTACAGGTGTGAGCCAATGCCGCCCGCCAATAGATTTAAGAAGACTAAAACTATGCAATGCATCTTCTCTGACTACAACAAAATGAAACTAGAAGTCAATAGCAGAAAACTAAACTTGGAAAATACACAAATGTGTGGAAATTAAACAACTCATCCCTAAACAACCAACGGGTCAAAGAAGAAATCACAAGGGAATTGAGAAAAAAATCCAGAAACAAATGAAAACAACAACAACAACAAAATACTAAAACGTATGATATATAGCAAAAGTCATACAAAGAGGGAAGTTTATACCAGTAAACATTTACATTAAAAAAAAAAAAAGAAGATCTCAAAAATCAGCAACCTAACTTTATACCTCAAGGAAATTGAAAAAAAGAAAACAAACTAAACCCAAAATTAGCAGAAGGAAGAAAAGAAAATAAAGATTAGATCAGATAAATAGGAAAAAAAGCAGAAAAAAAAAAACAAAGAAACCTAGAGTTGGTTTTTGAAAAGATCAATAAAATGAATAAACCCTTAGCTAGATTAGCTAAGAAAAAAAGAAAGAAGATTCAAATAACTAAAAGTAGAAATGAAAGAGGGAACATAACAACTGATATCACAGAAATAGAAGAATTACAAGTGACTACTAGGAACAATTATGTGCAAACAAATTGGATAATCTACAAGAAATGGATAAACCTCTAAAAACATACAACTTTCCACGGTGAATTATGGAGAAATAAAAACTTTGAACACACTTATAAGAACTAAGGGGATTAAAGCAGTAATCAGAAACCTCTCAGCAAAGAAAAGCCCAGGACCAGAGGACTTCACTGGAGAATTCCACTTAATACTTAAAGGAGAATGAACATCAGTCCCCCTCAAACAGCTCTCTTCCAAAGAACTGAAACAGAGGAAACACTTTTCAAACACGTTCTATGAGGCCAGCATTTCTCTGACACCAAAATCAAAGACACAAGAAAACGACAGACCAATATCCCTGATGCAAAAATCCTCAGCAGAACACTAGCAAATGGAATTCAACTGCACATTAAAAGAATTAGGTATACCATAACCAAGTGGGATTTATACCTGCAATACAGGGATCTTCAACACACAAAAATCAATTAGTGTAATATATACTACATTAAGAAAATGGAGAAAAAAACACATGATCATCTCAATTGATATGGAAAAGCAGGTGACAAAATTCAAGACACTTTCTTGATTAAAAAAATATGACAAACTAGAAATAGGAAAAAAAAACTTCTTCAACAAAATAAAGGTAATATATGAAAAACCCATCGGTAATATCACGCTTGGCAGCAAACAACTGAAAGCTTTCCCTCTAAGATTAGGAGCAAGGCAGGGAGTCCCACTTTCACCACTACTAGTCAACATAGTGCTGGAAATCCTAACCAGAGCTATTAAACAAGCAAAAAAGTAAAAGGTACCCAAACTGGAAAAGAAGAAGTAAAATTATCATTATTTGCAGATGAAATGATCTTATATGTAGAAAAAACTTAAGAATCCACCAAAAACTACAAATAATAAATGATTTCAGCAAAGTTTCAGGATCCAAAGTCAACACACAAAAATAGTTGTATTTTTGTATACTAACAATGACCAGCCCAAAAAAAAAAAAAAAAATCAAGAAAACAACCCTATTTACCATAGTATTAAAAAAGATCAAATACTTAGGAATAAACATAACTGGGGAGGTGGAAAATTTTTCTACAAAACATTTCTAAAAGAAATCAAAGAAGATACAAATAAATGGAAAGACATCCTGTGCTCATGTATTGGGAGACTTAATAATATTAAAATAATATTAAAATGTCCACACTAGCTAAAGCAATCCATAGATTCAATACAATCCCTACCAAAATCCCCAAGGCATTTTTTACAGAAATAGAAAAAAAATTATCCTAAAATTTACATGGAATCTCAAGGAGTCTCAAGTGACCCTAAACAGTCAAAATAGTCTTGAAAAAAAGAGAACACAGTTGGAGGTCTCACACTTCCTAATTTTAAAACATGCTACATGTCAGGCGCAGCAGCTCATGTCTACAATCCCACGACATATTGTGTTCTTGGTAAAAGCTGAACTGTTGTGCTGCTAAAAAAATTGGACTGTTAGAATTAAATGTCAATTTTATTATCTTCAAAATAGTGGTAACAGTATTGTGGCCTACAAAAAAAAATTATTTCATTGTAAGCCCACTAAAGAAAAATTGTAAGAAAATTCCTCTTTAAAATCTGCCACATAATGACATCTTAGTTCTTCTTGACAGCGAAGAGAGGGAAGAGGGGAGAGAAGATGGGGGAATGGGAGGAAAACAGGAAAAAGGTAAAGCGTCCCTACTCAGTGGAGAAACGTCAGAGCCCACATGCTTGGTTACCATGGAGACCCCTCTGCGCTGAGATAGTTATGATTTGTCAGATCTCAGAGGGTCTGCACTTTCAAAACTTCCTGTTTTAATGAAAACATACCCTTGATAACACTTTTTCTTTACAAGTGTGAAAAACATTAAAGGAAAAACCCCACTTACCTGAATGTAATATATGCCCTTTTCTTGAGCATACATCATTAGAAAACAGTAATCTAGGTTTTGCTTTGTTCTCCATCTGGAATAAACATTTGCAAAAAGTAAGTTAGGAATCAGACTCAAACTTAGTAAAATAAGATTAAATGTATAAACCTCAAGTGTCTATATGTCATCTATGTATATGTACACACACACACACACACTCACTCACTCAGGACAAAGAGTCAAAGAAAATTCACTTTCCTCTAATGAAGCCTTTATCAAAATATATTCCCAAGAACACTAATCCTCAAGCTGTCCTGAGGAAAAAAGGAGTCTAATTATCAAGTAAGTCTGTATACATATTCCCCTTCTAGAAACATATTAGTTCATAAGAGGCACGAAAATATCCAGCAGTAAAGACATTTATTGGAAAAAAATTTCTTAATACATATTTTTTCCAAACCTCCTTGACCACAGACCCTTTTTTCAGTAATATCTTAATGTTTCATCAAACAAGTGCTTCAAAAATTGCACTTTTAGGATCCCTGCTCTAGTGCCTAGGACTGTTTGCACACAGATAAAAGTTCATAAATAAGTACTGAATGCTTAAAAAATTCATATTTAAATTTACAGTATTAAACCCTGTCACTGAATTCCTGGTGGCCTACAGAAACACTCTGATGAAAGTTAAATAAGAGAAGTGGATCTAAAAGCTAGTTTAAGAAAACACAGTAAAATAAAAGCTGATGTGAAGTTTTTACATATGCTAAGAAAACTCCACATTATTTCACAAGTGTCCTGGACTTAACGAGACTGACCTAGAATATTTTACCAAATTCAATTCTAAAATGTCTTCAGCTTCGATAAATAAAAACTACATGTATTAGATGTTTACGCGCACAAGTGCGGAAGGTTTTAAAGAGTAAGCTCACCTTACTCTTTCTTTGGAGTCTCCAAATGTCTCCTTTAGGTTTGTCAAGTCTGGATAGTAGCTTTCAGGGGGTGATATGACTTCCACCAAGCCAGAACTGATTTCTTTAGAAAATCTATTATGAGAAAGGTTAGCTGGGTTACTTAAGTTCTGTAGGATTTTATTTATCTCAAAGCTCAATACACTGTGTTTAACATAAAAACACATCAGTAATCATTTGTAGCAACGTATAATGTTATGGCCACAAGGTGTTCAATGGAGCATCGCATCATTGATTTCCTTTACAGAAAATACATTTTTTTCTAATAGCAAAAGTTTTTTTTTTTTTAAAGTAATGCTTTAAAAACTATAAAATACTGCTCTTGCTAAAGTAGCATAGAAATCCTAAGCCAACTGCAGGCATTAACGTTCCTAAAATGTATCCGAATTTAAAAAACAAATCAAGGTCTCACAGAAAATAGAACATTGAAGAAAAACAAGTAAGTATGTATCTTTAAATACATATATTTATGCAAAAACCAAAGTTCTGACATCTTCGAGAAGCTTTGCTTGTGGGTTAAAGACCACATGTCATTCTCAACCAGCGTTTCTCAACTGGGGGTGACTCTGTGCCTCTGGGAGGACATTTAGCAATGTCTGAAGACGTTCTGGTTGCCACAGCTGTGATCAGCACTACTGACGCCTGGTGGGTGGACATTAGGGGTCCTGTCCCACATTCTACAATGCACAGGGCAGCCCCCACAACAAAAAATCATCTGGCCCAAAATGTTCACTGGGCTGAGGTTCAGAACCCTTTCTAAAGTTTTTTAATTAGTCTGTACTGACCGAATGGTAATTTATTTTGCATTTGCATTCTCCCTTGATTCATGTTTGCAAATCTCCACAAAATGCTAGTGCGACTGCCTGCCTTTGCACAAATGTTCTTAGTGTTTAACTGTGCTTTTTGTCTGAGCTTGGTTTTCTACACACCGAGGAAGATGTAAATCAACAGAATCCTTGCATAAGCCCACAGACTTGCCCCTGAGGTCAGTGGGAAAGGGGGCCAATCATCACTGCTCTGTTCCTTTACTTAAGAAGTCTACACCGGCCGGGCGCGGTGGCTCAAGCCTGTAATCCCAGCACTTTGGGAGGCCGAGACGGGCGGATCACGAGGTCAGGAGATCGAGACCATCCTGGCTAACACAGTGAAACCCCGTCTCTACTAAAAAATACAAAAAACTAGCTGGGCG